>NC_052545.1:2405000-2410000 GCF_016699485.2 Gallus gallus
GGCTCTTCCTTCTTCTTCTTCTTTTTTTCCCTTTTTTTTCCCCCCCATTTTTTCCCTCGCCCTCCCTCTGCCCCCCTCCCCTATCCCCTGTTATAGAGCCGGAGAGGAGATGAAAAGGCTTGTAGTTTTAAATTCAATGTGACAGCTCTGGAAAGAGCGGATGATGAATCTCCTATTATTGGATCAGTCTATTTGCCGCTCAATGTCTCTCTGTAATTGGAGCAACATCACTTTAAAGGTTCAGAGAGTAGAGCATTTCTGGTGAAAAATCCCCACAACACGCTGGTGAATGTTTTAAAGGGAAATCTATTAGTGATTTGGAGAGGGGAGGGGACAAGGGGGGCCGGCTGGGGGGGGGGGGGGGGGGGGGCGGTGTGCGCGTGCGGCGCTCCGGCTGTTCGCTATTTAACGGGGATCGGTGGGCTCCGTGCGTTCCCCTCCGTCTCCCCCGCACCCTCCCCTGCCCGCCCGGCCCCCGCCGCCCTCCTCGGGCTGGAGTTCGTATCAAAGCCCCCCTTGTCTTGTTGTGACAGCTCTGATATTGTTTATTGAGGCTGGATGTCAGGTATAATTAGCAATCGATATGGAAAACGTTCGCTCCCCACACTGGCACGTCTCTGACGTCAGGACCGATTAACGTTTCTTATTGGTCCCAAATTCCCCCAGCCTGAGCTAATTATTGGGAGCCTGATGTTGATAAAGTTAAAGCGCCCGGGCGCCCTGCAGCATGAGCCCCTCGCCGCGCCGCCTCCGCCGGCAGCAGCACCCCCGGCCGCAGCCGCCCCGCCGCCAGCACCCCCGGAGCCGCCGGCAGCCCCCCCGGCACCCCCCGCCTCGCTAGAGCCGCCCCCATGATGGACAGCCGCATCCTGGAGCATCCCCATGCCCAGTTCGGGGGCATGGTGGGCTTCCCTTACCCGCTCGGCCACCACCACGTCTACGAGCTGGCCGGCCACCAGCTGCAGTCGGCGGCCGCTTCCGTGCCCTTCTCCATCGATGGATTACTGAGCGGCTCCTGCGCGGCCTCCGTGGTCACCCCCGCGCCGCTCATCCCTTCGGGCTGCGGGGTGAGCGCGGACACGCAGCCCTTCAAGCTCGCAGGTAGGAGCGGCGCCGCGCCCCTCGCTGCGGGAGAACGGGGCCCTTCGCGGAGCCCCGAGGGGGCGGGATGGGACGAGGCGGGGGGGGGGGGAGGGCGGGCGGCGGAGCCCCCCCCGGCGCGGGGCCGCGCCGTGCCCCGAACAATAGCGGCCCGGCCCGGGGCCTGCCCCGAGTTCACGGCCGGAGTGGGGGCTCGGGCCGTACCGACCTGCCCGGAGAGAACGGGAGGTGGGATCCTGGAGAGCGACGGGCTTCGGAAGACGAAGAGCGACGATTTTTAGTTATATGCTTATTTTATTTTTATTTTTAACTATGTGACCAAAGAGAAAGGCTCTCTTTCCCTGCCCCCCCCCCCTCTCCCCCGGCCTTGTAGCACAGCTATTGTTCAGCCATCGGAACGTCGCCCACACCTCCTTGTATTAATCCCGGAATATCCCCCTTCAGGAAAAATAAAATAAAATATCCAACATCTATTGTTCTTATAATAATAACTTCACGCTCGGCGGAGAAGGCGAGGAGCGGCCGTGAGCCCCGACCGGCGCCGTCCGTCCCCAAGGAGGCCCCGAGCGCTCAGCCCACGGCCGGGGCCGCGAGTGGGAGCGGCTGCGGCCGTCGGGGCTGGGGAAGGGAACCGGGGGGGGCTTCTTTTATTATTATTATTACTGTTCTAATTCGGTCCTGGGTGGCTGGAGCAAATACTGGAACTTCTCTCTCTCCCTCTGCCATGGAGAGCTTCGTTCGGGATAAATGTGTAAAGTACGTTTTCGGAGGAGGCGAGGGCCGATGGGCTCCTGCCCGTTTTTAGCTCAGGTGTGTGCAGAACCCCGCTGTTTAACCGACGTTCCCGAGCACGGAAGTTTGAAGGCTCCTGTGAATGGCAGGGAGGGGGGAGAAGGCCTCTCTTCGGGTAGCTGAGGGTATTTCTGCCTTTTCAGACTCGGGTGACCCGGACAAAGAAAGTCCTGGCTGTAAGAGGAGACGAACCCGCACCAATTTTACCGGCTGGCAGCTCGAGGAGCTGGAAAAGGCGTTTAATGAGAGCCATTACCCGGACGTGTTTATGCGAGAGGCTCTGGCTCTCAGGCTGGATTTGGTGGAGTCCAGAGTGCAGGTAAACCCCGACCCGCTCCCTTCCTTCTCTCCGGACCTAGCGACTCCCCGGGGTTCCAACCCTGGGCCGGGCCCGCGGCCCCGCTCCGCTTTGTTCCTCCGCTCGGTCGCTGCTGTTTTATTTTTATTATCTTTATTTCTTTAAAAACAATAATTAGAAATAAGCAGGCTCGCAAACGGGCCGCCAACAGTGGTATTCCATCGTAGATTCCCAAAACGTTTTTATTTTCCCTCCGTAAGCGTTTCTCTTTCAACGAGCCGAGGCTGAAAAATGACGATGTAAATGCGGGGCTCAATCACGGGCCGGGATCCGCCGGACAATGTCGGTGCAGCTCGGGGAGCTCCGAGGCCGTGCGGGACGTGTTCAGCTACATTTACCAGCCTGCCCGGCTCGGGCAGCGTCCGTTTGCTTAAACTGAGCTTAATAATAATAGGAATGGAGTCTGTGGGTCTCTCCCTGCTGCTGTGCGTCGCGGGGCCGCCGTGCCCGGGGAGCGGATGAGTTCGTGCGGGGCGGCGGGTTGAGACAGCACCGCGAGTGCGGAGCTCCGGAGATTCCGTTCCGCGGAGCGCTGCCCGCCGAGGAGCGGCTGAGCCCCGGCACTGCCCGGCTCGATACGGCCCGGCAGGGGCAAAGAAGTCGCGATGGGGGCAGCGAAATGCCGGGGCCGTAACCCAGGGCTCGGGCTGCGGGTGCGGAGGGGCCGCTGTGGTCCCCGGGGAAGCGACGCGCGTGGGGCCGACACACGACTGCAGGGTCGGAGCGGGCAGCGTTGCAGTGATTCTTCCCCTAAACTACAAAAGCAACCCCTGTTTGTGGGCTGAGCCGGCCTCCCCTCAGCGCCTCCGCTCCGTGTTCCGGACGGGAGGAGAATAAGGCCAGGCGGCCCTTCTGCCCCCACCCGCTATGCTCTGTTCCAGCGCGTTCTGTACGATGCTGCGGGAGGGCGGGGGCGGTTGGAGGATTGGGCCCAGGCCCGGTGCTTCCGCACCCCTGGGCCGCGGGGAAGAGCTGAGGGAATGGACGCTTTCCCTTCCCCTCCCTTGGTGCGGGTTCGGTGCAGCGTGTGTGTGCGTGAGTGTGCACCCCCCCCCCTTGATTATTATTATTTTTTTTATGCCCCCTCCCGCGCTCTCCATCTCTCAGACGTCCGGTGCTGGGCGCTGCCGGCACCTCGATGGGTGGACAGGGGAGGCCTGAGCTGCGCTTCTCCCCCCCCACTCTACCCTGGCCACCTCGGGGCTGGTGCGCTGGGTGTTAACTGCTTCTCGTTGTTCGGTGTGTAGGTCTGGTTCCAAAACCGCCGGGCTAAATGGAGAAAGAAAGAGAACACGAAGAAAGGCCCGGGGCGGCCGGCTCACAACTCGCACCCCACGACGTGCAGCGGGGAACCCATGGACCCCGAGGAGATCGCCCGCAAAGAGTTGGAGAAGATGGAGAAGAAGAAACGCAAACACGAGAAAAAGCTCCTCAAAAGCCAAAGCCGCCACCTCCACTCGCCCAGCGGCCTCTCCCTGCACAGCACGCCCAGCTCGGACAGCGACAGCGGCGGCGGGGGGGGCCTCTCGCCCGCCCCACCCGAGGCGAAGCCCCGCGGGCAGCCCCCGCCGCCCCACCCGCCGCCTCCCGCCGCCGCCGCATCCTCCGAGCCGCCCCCCAGCAGCTGCGACCAAACGGCAGAGCCCTTCTACCCCAGCCAAAGAAGCGGGGCCGGCCGGCTCCAGCGCCCGCCCGACAAGGACTGTGCGGCCGCCCCGTCGGGGGACGGCAGCGGCGGAGCGGGGGGAACCCGGGGAGCCGGCAGCTTCCACAAGCTCAACCCCTTCAGCGTGGAGAGCCTGCTCTCCGACTCGCCCCCCCGCCGCAAGGCCGCCCTGGACTTCCCCAGCCTCCAGCCCTGCGCTCCCCGCACCCTCATCGGCAAAGGACACTTCTTGCTCTACCCCATCACCCAACCCCTGGGCTTCATCGTGCCGCAGACCGCACTCAAGGCGAACCCGGGCCCCGAGGCGGGGCAGCCCCCACGGGACTCCCCGCTGCCGGCCGCCAACCCGGGCCCCCCCGCTTTCAGCGCCGAACCGGCGCCCGCCGGCGCTCAGCCCGGCCCCAGCTCCACGGACACTGCCGCGGGCCCCGCGCCGCCCCCTCCCGCCGGAGCCTCGCCCCGTTCCGCGGCCGCGCACGGCGATCCGGCGGCTGCGGCTCCCGCGGAGGGCGGCTCCTTCCCCCGGCCCAAATCGCCGGTGCGGGCGCGGGACGGGAGCGCGACACCCAGGGATAAATCGGACTGCGGCCCCGCGGAGGTCGGCGGCCTCGACGGCGAGGAGGTGGACATGGACTGAGCGGGCGAAAATCCCAACAAACCCGACAAAAACAAACAAACAAACAAACAAATCCAACAAAACCCCACCAAAAAAGCCAACAGCAAAAACGAACCACATACACACACACGCAGACACACAAAACCAACGTCAAACCGAACAATAATAACGAAACCACCCACCCGACAACGCCAAACACCCCTCCGCCCGTCGTCAGTGAGAAACGGGGGTTGGGGGACCCGGGGGGGAAACGCCTCCCCCATCCTTCGCTGCCCGCAGCATCGCCGTGCCCACAGCCGGGCGCCCGCGGGGGGCGGAGGTGCAGCTCTCCCCCCTTAGCGTTTGTCACACGTCGAATCAGGTGATCAGTTCGAGCTTTTCGGGTTTTATATTTAAAAAGGAGAAAAAAAAAAAAAAGGAAAAAAAAAAGCGGAAAAAAAAATAACAGGAAAATAGTTTGTTAAGGC